>NW_020171338.1:1789978-1830400 GCF_001481775.2 Trichoderma gamsii
CCCCCAAAAAAAAAAAAGTAAATAATGCAGTTTTTTTTTTTTTTTTTCTTTTTTTCACAAGAATTTCATTGGTTGGTTGTTTGTTTATAGCTTTGATCACAGATAACTTATGACCCATAGCGTGAGATATACGAGTATATTCGTGGTAAAGCCGTATCATCGCATAGATGCATATTCTGCAGAGCTGCCCCTTTAATATGTACTCATAGTGGGGGAGCTACTTTGATAATAGATATGTGGCGGCAGCCAGACGTGGCGCTGAGTAGCACGTTGGGTGGTGCATGGCCATTTACGATTAGCTGTACGGTTTTGGACAGCTCTCACTTAATAGAGGGTTTGACCAACGACTTTCTTATATCGCACCTTCAAAACAACTTCTCATCCAAGCGTAGTTATTCTACAGTCTCAAGCTGCCCGCTTGTCCTTCTAGTCAATGGTGCTTGGCATCTTTTGGTGAAGGGCTTAATTAGCATTCAACGCCTCCATATACACCTACTCTACGTGTCCTCATCTATCATGACACGACATCGATGGCGACCATGGAACTTGATTGTCGGATCCATGCTTGCTCTGCAGGCCCATAGCGCTCCCTCTGTGAATGTGGGCATGAATGCAGCTTTTCCTGCTGGCCCTTACTTGCTCGAGCTCTTGTACTTATCTTATCCAAAGCCCTCCCGCTGTAAGACAAATACTAAACAGCACTGGCAGAGAGACCGCGGCAGCAGAAAACTCATCGGCCTATTTTCCGCTCTTGGATCGAATTGCTACTGGATGCTTCGCCTCCACTTCAACAGACGCTGCTTTGTATGAGAAATTCCTCGGCATCTTACAAGAAGATGGTTGCCTGTCCAGTGCCGAGAGTTTGTCCACATTCAAACTGGCATTGTCTTTGCGATCTGCAGCGCCTCGAATAGAAGCTCACTACCAATACTATAACACTGCTGTTGTCCCTATTCTTGACGAATGGTCTGAATCAGAATGCCTCAATTGGGTGCTATTAGATGGAAAGCAGTATTGCCGTCACGAACTAAAGGAAGCTATCAAAGACGGACTAGGTTCCTTGTATGTATGTCTCACTTTTCCTGCGTCGCAAATTCTGATATGTTGTATAGGCACAACAAGCATCTTTCATTTGATCGAGTAACTGGTACGGGCAGGGAGGCCATCCTCTATGCTGATATAACTTCGGAAGGTTTTGGAGACTTCCACAAAGCTCTTTCAAATGCTGCAGCAGAAGGCTCTCTGAGCTATCGAATTCGATATCACCGCACTCAGACAACGCCTTACGCAGCTCTTCCCATGAGTGGGTATGGTGTTGAGTTGGCTTTAAAGAGGACGGACTATATCGTCATCGATGATCGACTACAAAACGAAGAGCCTCGTCATGAGAATACTGGTACCGGCGCCGGTCTCGATGGCAGTGAAGATGTGGCTGATATCAAACCTTTGACAGCATCAGATCTGTCATCGCTTGGATTGAAGGCAACATCCTTCATATTGCAAAGCGATGACCCATTGGAGACACTAATAAAGTTGACTCAGGATCTACCCAAGTTTCTGACTACAATTGTTGCCCACAATGTTTCTACGCAATTCGAAAAAGAACTTAAGCTTAACAGCTTGCAAGGAGTGCCAGATGGGTTGAATATGCTATGGTTAAATGGCGTTCAATTGATTGAGCGTCAGATTGAGCCATTCGCTCTTATTGAGAGACTACGTCAAGAACGAAAACTAATCGATGGCTTTCGTGCTCTTGGGTTGAACGGAAAGCAAGCGGTATCTATTCTTGGCCATCAAGATGTCTCTGCTGCGAAGGAAGGCAGTGAGGCATTGAGATATGATTGGACTGATCGGCTTGAAGATGGGCGGGTTATCATATGGTTAAACAACATCGAAAGTGACGACATTTATGAAGAGTACCCAAAGAGCTTAAAATCAGTAAGTCATAAGAAAATTGAGAACGTAATATTGCTCAGAAAGCCTCAATACTAACATCTTCAGCTGCTACAACCGTCATATCCTGGACAGCTGCCACCCATTGGAAAGAACATCTTTACTCTCATTGCACCTGTCGATTTCTCAAATCTGGAAGATGTTTCATACATCATGCAATTAATTTCCTTTATTTCTCGGGGTATCTCAATCAGATTTGGCCTGGTTCCTTTGATATCGACTCCTGAGGCGATTGTTAAGGCCAAAATAGCCTACCACATATTCGAGAACTATGGTGTCAAAGGCCTTTTTGCATATCTGGGGCAGCTCGAAGACGCCCCTCAGTTGGTCAACGAAGAACTCTTCTCAAGAATAACCGGGGACCACGCACTCCTTGTGGATTCGGACCAGATGAGTCTTGCTGAAGTGCTAGAGGCAGACACCTATGAACAACAGCTCGGACTTGCTCAGCAATGGATCAAGCGACTAAAGGTGGACACGCCGACTCGACAAGTGTTCTTCAATGGTCTTCCAATTCTTCGCGATGAGAATTGGATCCAGGAGCTGGGAATGCAAATCGGCGAAGATCTTCGAGTAGTCCAAAAGGCAGTTTTTCTCGGAATGATTACCGATGACGACTGGGCCCCGGGAATTTTCCTCAGCAAGGCAATTTCCAGGAGAAATGACTATATAACACCAGACGATGAAGGAAAAAGTCTCACTGTGCTTAACGTAAACAAAATTTACATTGAGCATGCAGATCTGTTCAGCAACGTCCCCGTCATCGACTTCGTTGCCGAGTCCCCAAAGGAAGATTGGTCGGCAGTAAGTGTCATTGCCGATCTGACGACCACGAGTGGCAAAGGTCTAGTTTTGTCCGGTCTGGAGTTCAAACGCCGCAGCCCAGGTGCCAGAATAGAGATTATTCACAATCCTGTATCATCTGATGGTGCTGCCTCGATAAATGCTGCACTTCTGGCGAACCAAGGACTACTGAGCGATATTCAGGACATCAGCAAGCTTACCGATCTTATCCAAACACCATCTAAAGATGAAAGCAGAGACAGTTATTTTGGGGCTTTAGAGCGATTCTTGACAGCTTCCAAAGTGCCTTTGGGAGCCCAGATGATAATGTTGAACGGCAGAATGATTGGACCTATCTCAGAAGACTCCGAATTCAACGCCGATGACTTTCAGCAATTTTTGGAAGTTGAACAGGCGAGGCGCATACTCCCAGTTTACAAAGCAGTTGAAGAACTTGGCTTGGGCGACAAACTCTCTACTCCCCTAGACGCAGCTAAAATAACGTCAATCGCCGCCCTATCTACAATTTCTGACTTTCCTGAAGGAATTTTTGAATCAGCAACGTCTGCGCGAACAAGCCTTTATGACCAATGGCCCGCAACGCATACAATTGAAAAGGGCGACCCGGAAACTGCGAGTGTCCATATAGTTGGACTCATTAACCCAGTTAGTGAGCAAGGTCAAAGATGGGCTCCTATTTTGAAGGTCTTGTCTGAGCTGCATGGAGTTCACTTGAAGCTTTTCATCAACCCTCCGGAAAAAATTGAGGAGCTTCCTGTCAAGCGCTTCTTCCGGTATGTGCTGAAGTCGCAACCGACCTTCAATGATAAGGGCGAGGTAGCAGGTCTGCAGGCTACCTTTAATGGTCTGCCCTCCGAGGCTTTGTTGACAACTGCTGTTGATGTTCCGCCTGCATGGCTTGTAGCACCTCTATTGTCGATTCACGATCTTGACAACATAAAACTAAGCGCAGTCAAGACCGACATCCATGCTACATATGAGTTGAAGCACATTCTTATTGAGGGGCATTCTAGAGAGGGCAGAGGAGCAGCGCCACGAGGAGCCCAGTTGGTTCTCGCTACCAAGAAAGATCCTCTTATCACGGATACCATAGTCATGGCGAACATTGGCTTTTTCCAGTTCAAGGCAAATCCCGGAGTCTACTCTATCCAATTGAAGGAAGGCCGCAGTACTGAGATATATGAAATTGAGAGCATTGGCGCTCAAGGATGGAACCCTGTCCCTGGCGATAACGGTACTGAGCTCGCATTGATTGATTTCCAAGGCGTGACATTGTACCCACGTCTCCAAAGGCGAAAGGGCATGGAAACAGAGGACATCCTCCAGGAAAAGGATGTTCAGGACAACAATATCATCTCCAAGGGTATCAAGTTGGCGGAAGGGCTCTTTGGCGGAAAATCCAAGAAGAAATCGCCATCTGAACAAGAACACGCCGAGATTAACATCTTCTCCGTCGCCAGCGGCCACCTGTACGAGCGCATGTTGAACATCATGATAATCTCGGTTATGCGCCATACAAACCACACCGTCAAATTTTGGTTCATTGAGCAATTCCTTTCCCCTTCTTTCAAGGAATTCATACCTCACATGGCAGAGCAGTACCACTTCAAATATGAAATGATTTCGTACAAGTGGCCTCATTGGCTACGCCAGCAGAAGGAGAAGCAGCGAGAAATCTGGGGCTACAAGATTCTATTTTTAGACGTCCTCTTCCCCCTGTCTTTGGACAAGGTCATATTCGTCGATGCCGATCAAGTCGTCCGCACGGACATGATCAGCCTGATGAATCTCGATCTGGAAGGCGCCCCGTATGGATTCACACCCATGTGTGATTCCCGCGTTGAAATGGAAGGATTCCGATTCTGGAAACAGGGATACTGGGCAAACTATCTTCGTGGCCGTCCCTACCATATTTCCGCCCTTTACGTTGTCGACTTGCGACGCTTCCGAGAGCTAGCCGCCGGCGACCGTCTTCGACAACAGTACCACACTCTTTCTGCGGATCCAAACAGTCTGGCCAATCTGGATCAAGACTTGCCAAACCATATGCAGTTCAATATCCCCATCCATAGCTTGCCTCAAGAGTGGCTTTGGTGCGAAACGTGGTGTAGTGACGAAAGCCTCAGCGAAGCTCGCACCATTGATTTATGCAATAACCCGCTCACGAAGGAGCCCAAGCTTGATCGAGCAAGAAGGCAGATTCCCGAGTGGGTTACGTATGACGAAGAAATTGCAGCATTGCACCAGATCCTCAAAGTGGAGGAGAGGCTTTCTAACGACGATGAGGAGACAGCTGAAGCGGGGACAGAGGACAAAAACACTAAAAGTCGGAGACTAGAAAGCGATGAGACACACACCAAGGACGAGCTATAAGGCGACTAGGTATTCAAATGCATGTATCGAGTGTCTCCTCACAGGCACTCATCATTTTACTCCCGACTTGGTTACGCACGTGTAAATGTAACATGTTTACGACATTTTAGGCATATAGATAGATATCTTTAAGGAAACAAAGTCTATTTAGGCAAGCATCGTTATAGAAAAGATGATGTTAAAAAAAAATACTATGATAATTCATAAAAGGCCATTGCTCAATGAGTGAAGAGCAAGCATATACTACCTATCCTTTAAAGATCAAGCAACTATAGGTGTAACAATAGATATTCGAGAGCTAGAAAGGCTTGCTTCATGATGAACGGGCCATTAAGTTAGATAAAATGTATATCTGTGTGATCAAAATAGTTTGATCTTGCCAGTGAATTCAGCACCCGTGCCTGTGGTTGTTGTCGCTTTTCTGCCAGCGCCGGTATAGTCTGACGCGCCTGTACCAGTTTGCTGGGTTCCGTTCGTATTGTTATTGTTTTGGTGGTTTGGTTGTAACAAACGGAAGTTCGCAATGTCAGACAGCTTGCTGGTCAGAGAAGTTGGGATTGATTTGCCACCATAAACTGGTCCAACAATCAGGGCAATCATGACAATACAGAGAACGAAATAGAGGATAGCAAAACGGATGACACGACGACGTCTGAGTTTCGACTGCTTCAGAGAGTAGATCGGAGGGCGGATTTGTTGACTATAAAGAATGTTAGTCTGATGTGCGATTGCTTGAGTTTACTAATTCAGTTACTTACCTGGGCAATAACCAGAAGAGCATCATCGAATGCAGTGTATCAACGCGAGGAACGAGAATGATCGGAAGCATGAATAAGAGCAGCCAGTGTCCGAGAATGAAATCAGCTGCAAACATGCTAAGCTCCGTAATTTTGCAAAGGAACTCACGAGCAGGCTGTGAGACGGAGTGCCAGCCCATAGAGTACCATTTTCCGGTCCAGAAGGCAATGTTAGACTGATCGGTTTTGAATTCTCGTGTCAGAGTCAACGAGACAATCAGTTTGAACAAGAATCGCTGGAGTGACACCACTGCGATCATACCGGCCATGGTACGGGCAAAGTTGAATGATTCGAGCAAGAACAGGACTTCGAAGAAAACCAACATGAAGATGACGGCCAGAGCATGTGCAATAGCAGCCAAGACACTACCAAACTTCTTACAGCACATACTCAAGAGAGGGCCCATGAAACATGCCATGGCAAACATAACCAACAATACACCAGCATTGATGGCCACCGGACCAAAAGCGACAATGAGAATACGGACGAGAGAGGCTGTGGGCTTAATATCCTTGCTTTGGTCCTTGGAAGTATCCTGCTTGCTGGCCAAGACACCAGTCTGCGCGTTGATGAACAAGTACGGGATGGTCGTTACAACAGCGAGCAGGAGCGGCGTAAATATTTCGGTGAAGAAAATATTGGCAATGGCTGCTCTAGGAACATCGCCCGACATTTTAGCGGATTTGTCACCCAAATTCTTGCGCTTGTAGCCAGTGACTCGTATACGAGACAGTCGACAAAAGGAAATCCATGAAGAAGCATGCGAACGCGAGTTACCACGCGACAACCAGCGAAGATAGTCACGATAGTCGATGAAGAAGTCGGTCCATGCAAACTGGTGAGGATTGTACAAGAAGGGCGAGATGACCAATCCAGTCAAGGTAATCCAGAAATAGACGAGTGCAGGCTCCCACGCGGTGACGGTAGCGAATAGAAGCATCATCAACAATCTCGCGCCGAAATAGATTGACGGTGCAGCAAATCGAGAATACAAAACACCAAATGGAATGCGCGCTGTGGCGAAACCACGACCAGTTCCGATATATCGTGCACCGCCAAACGAAATGTTCTGTTGCACAGAGTTCGCGTAAATCTGAGTGACGAAAATTTCAAAGAACGGTGAAAGTGAGAAGAATTGTTTCAAGAATCGACTGACGGCTCTCCAGATACCACGCTCAGTCAGTTCCTGCACGATCAGAGGAACGAATGCCACGAAGAAGACGACGAAGATTGAGAAGACACAGTTATGAACCCAATCCATCAATGCGTCCGTGTTTTGACAACCAGTAGGTACCAAAGGATCAGTGATGGGCACTTGACGGTTGTATCTGCAACGGATCGTCTCGTGTCGCAGAGCTCCGATGTTCATTAGCGAGATCATGAACATTTGGATAGAAAACATAATGAACATGTTGTTGACGTGAAAGCCGGCGTGAGCATAGTAGAACGACAGGAATCGGTCCAATGGAAGTTGAGTTCCCAGGTAATGGTACTCTCGAGAAAGAAGCTGTTCACCCATACCGGTACCGATCTTGGTAGTAAAGTTCAAGACGGAACCAAAACCAAGATCACGACCCTTACCGCATTGATAATACTCACAGTGCTTAATTCGACCACCACGTAACATTGCATTCATGCCAGCGAAAATATCTTCGTTCAGGTGCAACCCCTTCTGAGCTTTAGAAACACCGCCGCGAGTTGTCATGAAAATGCCATTGAGGAAATCAGGATGACCATAGTGAAGCTTGCCTCCGATTTGAGCCATAGTACGCGCAAAGAGAGTACCAAAAGTTTGTTCTTTTCCGGCAGCAACGTCACCAAGAACACCAATGTTTTCTGAGAAAATATACTCGCGAGCACCAAGAATAGCAACGGGAGCGGGAGAGTTCGTTTTCACACCGGGGGTATATGGAGAAACGTTTTCCGTCTTCATCTCCTCAAATTCAGCGAGCACGCTTCGGATTTTCAGACATTCTTCCAAGTAGTTGTCTTGATTGGCATCGATAAGCTGAATGTATTCACCACGGTAGAAAATCAGAGAATGGTTCTGGTTGTCAGACTTTCCATCACCGAGAATGGGGTTGCCAGAAATTTGGATACGGAACTTCGGGCGCCGCATACCATTTTCCATGATTTCCGAGTGGCCATCAATAAGGGCAGAATACAGTCGAGGTTCCTCACCCTCATTAACAGGTGGCTCTTCATCCAGGTAGGCAATCTGCAGGTCGGGATAGGCGCGAAGTAGAAATTCAGCGTTCTCCATTTCTTCCTTCTTGAATTTGGAATAACGCTGCATAGCCACACAAATTCTGAATTTACGGCGGGCCATACGCTCAAGCTCTCGCTCAAGCTTATCAGTATTACCACCAAACATCTGGACGACCTCGGGATTTTCGACTCTGTACAATAGCTTGATAGCTCGGCTATAGTTCATGAAACCAGAGATTGTTCTGTACAGAGTTTGGAAACGTAGCGAAGCCCATATTCGTGTTCGAAGGGTGTATTCAGGGGCAGAAGACTTGAATCCGATGCAGTAGAATGGGAGATCGTCGATTTTGCTTTTCGCCGTGTCTTCCTCTTTCTTCTCCTCCTCGCCGTTCATTAGAGATGTCTCATCAGCCAAGATCTTGGTGTCTTTAACGAAACAGTCCCATTCGTGCGGATGAAGCTGCTTGAGATATTCCAAAAGTGTCACTCTAGAATATGGCTCATCTTCACGAATGATTTCTCGCAGAGAAAGAAGAATCTTCTCTCCGTAATGAGGAATCATGACGGTAAATGTTGGCATGTTGTCCACAGGCAGCGGCTCGGGAATAGGAGTGGATAGAGATTGGGCAAAGAAAGAAATTCGGCGTTCTGCTTCGCTGTTGCTAGGAAAGAACTCTGTCTTGAAAGAATGATCTTCTTGGGAAACGAAGAAGGTCGGAGCTCGCAGTGTTCTCTTTCCTTCTTGCTCTGATGGGACCTGGTGATACAGTAGCTTCTGTACGTGATCGATAGCAAGAAGATGTTCTCTGTACATGGAAATAACGATAGCATTCCAAACCTGAGAAATCAGAACTTTGGGTTTGTATTTGATTTCCATGTCGGTCGTTGCCAAGACCTTTGAGTAGATACGTTTCGGCAGACGAGAGAAAATGTTTCTCCAGGGAGTCCAGATCGATGAACCGATGTAGAACGATCGGGCAATTGAGAAGACAGCATTGACCAAGACATAGAACAAGTATGTATCCAGGAAGAAGAACATCAAGTCGGTGAACATCATGAGACCCAGAGTAATTTTCGGCTGGTTCTTGCACAGAACATCGAGGAAAAGCTGATCACCCTGACACTCCAAATGCATGATCGAAAGATATCGGATCGGATCTTTAAAGGATAGAGCCAAAAACACATACGACTCTCCAAACTTGACTCCGAATACTACTAGCCACAAGAAATATGAGACCGCCATATCATTGAACGGTAATGTGGGCCAGGCAGCGGTAAATGTCTGACTAGCAACATATCGTCGAGAGTTGGTCAACAAGTAGCTGCCAAACAGACCTCCCAGGGGCATGACGGCGAAAAAGAGGAAAGTTATGATAGCAATGATGAAATGCAAAATGCCGAGAGCGTGGTCGATTGGAGCATCCGGATCCTTGGCGGCAAACAAGAAAACCTTGACGCCAGGAGCGACATTGAGAACGAGGACAAAAAGAAGGAAAAAGAGCCTTTTGGTCAGATGCTGCGCGCCAGCCCATCTTCTTGGGACATAAGCCCATTCTGCTAAAGTTGCAAAAACCTGGATCAGCGAAGCAACGGCACCTCCGAAACCAACAATAGAGAATTGCTTAGCTGCGGAGGGAGACTGGTTGACTTGTTGCTCGTAATTTTTAACCAACAAGGTAGGGGCGTTGTGAGAGGTATAGAACCAGAACATTGTGAGATGGATAATCCAAATGCGGTTGAAGTTGGTCAGAAGATGGAACCAAGAACGCGACTCTCGGTATGTCTTGAAGAAACATTTCTTCCAGTTGACGTCCTTTAATTTAAGATAACGTTCGGCGGGAGGAACATCAACCAGCTTGCTCTTGTCTTGCAGAACAATGCGCTCTATGCCTTCGGGATACCAGAAAAGCTGGTTGCAGTCATCGTAACCAATAATGTTCTTGTGGTCACGCTCTCGTCTGACGTAAACGCCGTCGACGATTTCGTAACCTTGGTCTCGACAGTACTGGTAGAGGGGAGTAATGACGTTGTTGAGGAATGTGAATTCGTCAACGGGCTCAACCAGTGCCTGGCATGCAGGAGAGTCCAGGTAATCATGGGCGCACTTGAAAATGAAGCAAAGTAATTCTGGCATGAATCGAACCTGGTTTGCCTCTCCCCAGCAAAGCAAATAGAGGGCAATCTGGCGAACTCGGTCGTGCTGGGACATGCGGTTCATCCGGGTCTTCCAGCGGTATTCAGCGGCCTCAAGACTGTCGTCACCTTCCAGGTCTTGCAGCGTTTCCGCTTCGTTTGACGGGTCGTCTTCCTTCTTCTTCTTATTCTTGGCTTTGCGCTTCAAGTTCTTGGTTCGACTGGCGAACCCAACCGAGTCATCAAGATCAAGGTGAGCCGCGAAATACCACTTGCGATAGTTGGCATTATCACCTCCGATGTAATCGGCGTGCAGCGAGAGAAGGGCTTGGTTGGGCGTCATTCGCGAGGCTCTAGAGTCCAGCAGTGTCATAAAATGATCATACATATTACGCATGCTGTCTCTCTGGAACCCGAACTTGGATGTGAGGTCCATGAAAATATCCTCAATCTCCTCTTTGGATAGAGGGATTTGGGCATCAGAGGTCCAAGCTGGATACGGTTCGCGCGAGCGCTGTCCGGCTGGCAGAACATTGCCATAATCCATCCCGTAGTTGGGAGTTGATGCGCCTGATGACCTGTTGCCTCCATAGGATACTTGAGAAGATGGAGGCCTGTTTCCTCTGTTGCCGCCGCCCTGGGGATCGTCATAACTGTTGTACCGCTCATCTCCGCGACCATAATAGTCCATCTCAGCAGCTCTGGCCATATCCGACCTCATTGTAAAATCGCTGAACGTCTCAGAGTCTTCTTCAGAACCGTGGCGCTGACCTTGGTTGTAATTCTGGTCATAATAGCCTCCATGGTTCTGGTAATCGTCATGATACTGATCGTCGCCCTCGTAATATCCACCATCGTGATGGTAGGGATTGTTGGGGTCTGCATTGTAGTATCCTCTGCATCATAGTCAGCTCTGTCCATTTTTTTAACAGATATGTCACGGTCAGAAGGCATACGATTCATCATAGTAGCCATCTCCTCCCTGTTGGCCACCGTGCCCTCCATGGGCGTCGTAATTTTGATCATAGTACTGGTCATCCTGGTAGTATGAATCGGTTTGATTATTTTGGTGGTCGTACTGGTCGTGATGACCGGCCGGATACCCCGACATCTTGAGCAAATGTACCCTGCAGACAAAGCTCGAGGTTAACCATCTGCGACGACGGCAGAATGAGGCAGGTGACGATTCTTACCTAGATGTTGGGGATCATGAATTGGGCTGCGTCGCAAACAGAATAAAACGAGTGATGGAATGCAAATAGTACAGCTAGCGGTAGCTCGCACAAACAAGAGGCCTAGCAGTGTGACGTGATGAGAAACGCTTGCCCGCAATGCAAGAGTGGACACTGTTGTTACAATGTGCTGGAAGCACCTGTGAGAATAGAAAAAAAATTCACAACAACAACAACTAGACAGAAAAAACGAGAGACGTAAGGACACTATCAAAGGACAAGAAAGATCAGCGTCAGAAAGAGAGACTGCCAAGGGCAAGCAAGCTGGTGGGAAGCAGGAAACTTCTACAAAAGTGACGGGCGATCACGTGAAGCACCTTCGAGCTGCCAATAAGGGGGCGGCCTCCCCCTTTCCACTTGCACGGAGCACGGAGGCATCGCGTCTTGCGTGCGTATCAGTGCTTGACCAGAGAAGTGGGGATGCTAGGAAAGGGGGGACACACACTTGATGGCAAACAGCTTGGGTTGGGACTAGCTGCGGAGCATGGAGGATGTCTGGACATGCATACAGGTGCGGGCTGCAGCCAATCAGAGGCGCCTCGTGCTGCTGCTATTATTACCACACGGCCTGGCTACGGGACCGGCGGAAGCCAGAATCGAACGCCAGGCACAATCTCAGAATTTGACACGATGCGGAGTCCGCAGCGCCAGGTGCCGTGGCTACGGACCTAGTCTTTCGCGCCTCGAGCATTCCCCTGCCCTGCCCCTTTGGCCGCCAAAGATTTAGCTGCGATTCCACCGGACGAATTGGGTCAGGGGGGTTTCGGACAGGCCTTCGGAAATATAATGCAAGGAACGGACGTGGTGGGTACATGGCAGACAGTGCAGACCACTCTTGTTCGCACATTGCGTTTCAGCGATCAAATGCAGTGCGCAGACGCAAGCGGGAAGAAAAATCTAATACGCGTCCGAGCGTCATAGCCACAGTAGCTCCGGCATGGAGGAGCGCTAACGTATCACAATTAGGCGCTACCCTGTGCTGCAGTGGAGCAGCTTCAACGTAGCATTTCACATCCTACGCCTGCGAATGGCCGCATTCGCCTACAAGTAACCAGTACGATCCCTTTCGTCTTTGCCCCTCAGAGCTGTCAGAGGCCTCAGAACATCAATTGAGCACCGGTTTGTCAGTAAAACTCCATTTTGACATATGGATGATTCAGCTTATATCCATTTGCTGTTGTATAATTTTAGGTACCTAGGCAGCTGAGGCGCCACTCTGCAGAATAAGGTAGGTACCTGCCTCGGCTGCCAGGTGCCTGGAAAAAACAACAGCTACCTACAGTATGTGTCAAGCCTCTCAAGCCTCCACGTGAGGCCACTTGAGGCCACCTGAGGCTTTTCCGTAAATAGTTAGTGGCAAACGCGACCGGGAAGAACTTTGTTCCAGCTATCGCCATGCATTGTATTGATGCTTCGCGAGACCATCTCAGTCGTCGCGATTCTACGAGGAAAAAAGCACACGGGGCGCCAGTGGAGGAGACCATTATTTCAATCAAGATACTCCGTGCCACTCGACCAGAAACCTTTCCAGGCCCAGTCCAGAGACAATATCGTAGCTTGAGATGGACCAGGAGCACGCTAAAGAGGCCGTTGACGGCGATGTCGACATGAAAGAGAGCCCCATTGAATCTAGCGTAGATATGGAAGACAACTCGGCTCAAGATGAACCTCACGATTTATTTCAGCTGATCTATGATCTTTCGAAATATCTATGTAGCGTCGAAGAAGGGTGAGCCGCCCCATAAGCAATGCGATATACGCGCCTCCATTTAACAATGTCCAGTGGTGAAGAGCTCGCAGCTGGGTTTCAGCGCATCCCCAACAGACGCCTCCTGCCCGACTACTTCGATATCATTGCCGAACCTATTGCTTTCAGTACTATACGGGTACGTTTTGATTTGCCATTTGCGCAGCAGCGAGGTTGTTAACGTAATGGCAGAGTAAAATACAAAAAAAGCAATATTCTACCTTCCCCGAGTTTGTCAGAGATGTCGCCCAAATATGCCACAATGCCCAGGTTTACAATCGTCCCTCAGCGCCTATCTTTGGGGCTGCTGAACGACTACGAGAAGTCTTCAAAGCGGAACTTCAAAAACTCGTTGACAGTGGAGATGTTACAGAGGACGATGCGCGTTTGCCGGATTTGGGAGAGCTGCCTCCTGTCGAATCATCACCATCACTGGAGTCTGAGGCTGAGGACGAAGAAGACGGACGGCCAAACAGAGCTGAGAGACGCATCGGCAATCAAGATGACGATGACGACGACGAGGAAGAGGAGGAGGAAGAAGCTACCGACGAAGACTCCGACGATGAAGACTACGGGGGCGGACGCCGAAGACGATCCGGTCGAGGCGACCGTAGCACTGATAAAGATTCGAGTTTCCAGCAAAAAAGCCGCCGGCCCCCGATGGTTTTGACACCGACAGAAGCCAGAATCTTTTCGATCCTTAAAGAACTTAGGAAAGTCAAGGATAAAGATGGGAGTTCTCTTGTCGCACCATTCGAGAGACTGCCAGATAAGATGGTCGTCCCAGACTACTACCAGATAATTACAAACCCCATGGCATTGGACAGCATCAAAACGAAGGCGAAGCGAAAAAAGTATCAGACGGTTGACCAGGCGCTATCAGACCTGGAGTTGATGTTTGAAAATGCGAAGCTATATAACGAAGATGATAGCGAGGTGTTCGAAGCTGCTGTAAATCTGCAGCAGCAGGCTCGGGTACTGGCAGAGCAGGAAAAGATGAAGCCAGATGATGATTTCCGAGATGAGGACGGCAGGCTTCCCCTAGCAGGCATTGACTATGGCGGAGAAGTCTGGAAAGTTGGTAAGTGTCATTCCTCTGCTGCGTGCTCTCTTGTCCTTTGTGCCTCTGCACTTTGGCTTACGTTGTGATTGTTGAAAGGCGACTGGGTGCACATTCGCAACCCCAATGACTTGGCAAAACCCATTGTTGCTCAAATATTCCGCACATGGCAGGACCGTGAGGGCCAAAAGTGGATTAATGCCTGTTGGTACTACAGACCGGAGCAAACGGTCCATCGATACGAAAAACACTTTTACGAGCGCGAAGTGGTGAAGACAGGCCAATACCGCGACCATCCGATTGCAGATGTCATTGACCGCTGCTACGTTATGTTTGTCACGCGATTCAACAAAGGCCGCCCCCGAGGACTCTCCCCAGACAAAGATGTCTACGTCTGCGAATCTCGATATAACGAAGAAAAATTCCACTTCAACAAGATCAAAACATGGGCAAGCTGTGTTCCAGATGAAGTACGAGATAAAGACTATGAGATGGATTTATTTGATATTCCCCACCAGATGAAGAAGATACCCAGCCCAATCAAGCATCTCCTGCGCGACGATGCCAAGGAAACAGATGAACTTCCGCGGCCTACATGGGGAAGCCCGAATGCTCCACCCATAATTGGCGCCGTCCATCGTCGACCACCAGGACCGAATGTAAGTTTCAGTATTGCTATGTGACGCCCTACGTGCCATGACTAACGCGGTTTTACCCATTCTAGGAATCACCGCCTCCAGATATGATGCTGCCTGCAATGCCTGTCATGTCCAAGATTCCTCCAGAACCAGCTCAACGCCTCCCAACCAACCCGGCGGCTAAGGACGCTTCGAGTGAGGCCGCGAGAAACGGTGCTGTCCCTTACTCCATGGTTGGCGCAATACCAGCTCCGAACCAGTATTACGGGCATATGCCACAACATTTCCAGCCGGTCAATCCGACTGCCGGGTCAAATATACCGCAGACGCCTGTCCCTATTCCTCATCCACCGCAACAGACTCCTCCTGCGCATATGCAGATGCGATCAGTGCAGTATCAATATCAGCCTCAGCCCGCATACATGCAAAATTATAACCCAGGCTTTGCTCAATCACCGGTTATACCTATGCATCATCAACAAATGCCAAATCCTCGGCCTACGGGGTACATGCAAGGCCATGCTGCCACAGTACCCAGACCACCAGTAATGGGTACACCTAGCGCCGTTCAGGCACATGCTAACATGTACAATCCGCCACGGCCCCCTGAGGTTTATACGTTACCAGACAACATCAATGAAACCTTGCCCGAGACGATACGGCGCGAATTCCAGCATGACGATGCGGGAAGGGTTTTGTTCTTTTCGGCTGCTCCTCTTGATCGCTCTTGTGGCGGCCTGTCGCCAGAAAGCGCGGGACTTGGACATAGCGCCAAATACCTGGCTGGGCGGGAGACTTGGTTAGCTGAACGCGAAAAGAAGCGAAAAGACCGAGACGAAGCGCTGCATGGCCTGCGAGAAAAAGTACTTCGCATTGAACAAGGCCCTGACGAGTCTCCAGTCGTCTCACAAGCTACTCGCGCAATCGAGATATTCTTTGAGCAACTCAACCAGGAGACTGAACAGTTGAAAGGTGACATTGGGTTAGAAGTTTAGACCATGGTTATTGGAAACGACTTGGGCGTGATAATTATCTGAGTCCGGAAAATTGAGGCGGGCGGAGTTTGGGAGTCCCTGGTTCACGCTATATTATCAGGTTTCATGAAAACATTTAAAAAGGAGAACCATGTATTTCGGGGCTCAGATAGCAACAACGGGCGGTACGGCTTACATGAGTGGATTGTCGTGACCTTCACAGAGTTATTTATCCACGTTCCCGCTTTACTATATCACAATTTAGCCGCGCGATTGCTACTCTTTCTGCCATGGCTTCTGTTCCCTCCTACTGTCCCTACTTCTGCTACTCTGACGGCTGGATTACCCAAGAACTCAAAACCTCTACGCACCCAAGTTTCAGTATCGGTCGACACTATGACTCTGGATTTATAAGCAAACAAAATATCGAAGCGAGTATACCGTATGCTGGGTCCGGCGCAAAAGCGTATGAAATCATTGCACTTAGGCATCAAAGCATTTCGTAGCGATCGAGGTGTCAAGGATGAAGCTGTTAAAAAACATGAGTGAATTTTGAACCACTCGCAAGATCTCTATCGGTACAGGATTTGAATAGCTTGAATATAGCTTGTTATATCTTGCCTATTGGAGTGTTGGAAAGAGGGACATAAAAGCGATGGCAGGAATAGAAGCAATAGCAAAACTGACAATACTAGTAGCATGGTTGGAAAGAATGACAGGGTTGGAGTTATTTAGCCAAAGGTACCTGTATGTATGAGAATTGGTAGGCTAGAGCACGAAAGGCAGTGAACAACTTTGTTCACTCATCATGTGTTCATTGTTACGCCTATTGAGAGATATAGGTGTTTCTACAATCAAAACCTTCGTGGTGGTTTACAGTAGGCCTTCAAGTCCGTGCCTTTGTTTCAAGCTGAAATCGTCCTGTGCAGCTACAAGGGGCGGCTACTGCGAGAGCGAGGTGGCTCGAGGAAAACTCGGCCGTGTTTCCGATGCATTGCCACACCAAACCATAAGCCTGGGGCTTGAAGGACTTTAGCTGCCCAAGCATCTACCAAGCATCTACCTTCGCGTTTAGGCGCGTCTTGCAGGGGATCCATGCTCAATAGCCCCAACCGCGGATCCAGCGTAGAATGAATGGCAATACAACTCATTGGGATGGGTGCCACTTCTCTTATCACGCCACGAGGTATGTAGGTGTGCCTCGGCCGGCAATATAGAGCCGTTCTTATTCCGTCTTCCCTAGAATGTGCTGTACTTCATCTGTACAGGCTGCTACCCTGTGATCCGAAATCGCTGTCATCGGCCGTTTGTAAGTCTCCCGGCTAGGACTCAGGTTCCTTCGAGGATTTGTGGTATCAGTGCTATGTAGCTTCCAATGAGATTATACTTGGAAATATCAATATTTCTGGCTGCTGGGAGTCATGTCACACACTTTTTTACTGCCAAAACTATCCGCTCCAAGCATGTGTGAATATCGGAATAAGCGTCCACGCCTTCTGCCGCGATATTCAGTAGTACCTTGCTAGCACTTGTGTCGCTAGGCTGCTAAGATTCGTCTGGTACCTACCTAGTCACTGTCTTAATTCCCCATGAGACCAGAAAGCAAAGACAGCGATTTGATCGTTGCTGCGCTTCTCCCTGCCTTGGGCGAGTAGTAGCCTTAGTAGTACGTACTAGGCATTGGTATTTGATGGTGTTCGATTACATAATATGCCGAAACATGGCAGACATGCTGCCTATCCTGGAGCTATGCCGTAATAGCACTACATCCTTCTAGTGATTTTCTCCGGTGACCCAAACAATTCCCACTGCAAAATCCCATCTCCGAGCCATGAGATACATGGACGCTGGTGCGTGGACCTAAGCAAAGCTCTCGTTCCTGAGAAGTGGCACTCGTTTCCGCGTTTTTGCGCTCTTGTCCAGCGCACTTGTCCGAGGGATGCGCTTCTGGACCCTCGCATAACAAGCACACTAGCTGCCGCACGTTTACTCGATCGACATCTTTCCAAGGGATCGCCACCACCGAGTTCCAGCCGTGCGGCCTCTCATTCGCATCTGCTTAGTCCGCAACATTTTGGGCGAGCTCCATCTCGAGGATCACTACCGCAGCACAAGGCTCAGCTCATCCCAGCTCTATACATACCCCGCGCAACAACGCCTGCTTACTCTCGGATCAAACACCTCCTTCTTGCCGCCCCAGCGAAACGGAAGCAGCGTGAAGATCAAAGCCGGCGCTCGCCTTCACCACCGGCGCTATTCCCACAACGCCCTCTTCGCCCTCTTCGCCCTCTTCGCCCTCTTCGCCTCTTCCTCTCCGACTACCAGAGGTCGACAAGCCTCGGGTGCCTGGATAGATGCTAGCATGATGGAGGGTTTCTACCAGTCAAACCAGCTATCTCCAGAGGAGGACCAGCAGCAAACACATGCCCAGCCCGGCGTCCTAGGGATGTCGATTTCAGACGCTGCAATCCAGCCTCAGCAGCTGCAATCTGCGCTCAGTAACCATATGATCGCCAACCAGACGGCTATGCCCGGCGACCACATGGGCGATGCGATGCGCCACCATGATATACAGAGACGAAGAAGTATGCCGCCCAATGCCCACGGAAACCCCATGATCTCCGCGCCACAGGATCCTCCGCCTCGCCGCATGTCAACCATCAGCCCCGGAGACATGATGGGATTCGACACTCGAGCACCCGATTTCAGCAGCTATCAGTTTGACCCGGAAATACCTGCCAACTTCCCCGACGTCGACGCCAGCGTCGGGATGCAAGATCAGATTGGCAGTTACATGGCGGACACCGGCAGCTTCCCTTCTATATCCCAGGATATCATGGGCACAATGATGCCAACTCAATTTGCGAGTATGGACATGGGAGGGATAACAGCCGAACCTCAAGCTATGGGTCTTTTCTCTGGGACTGGAGGCCAAGTTCCCGGTCTAACTGCCTCGCCTATCATTGGCCAGCTGAACGCAGGGCAGTTTGCGCCGGGCGATGATGGCTTTGCCATGACTGGAGATCCCAATAGCGCATCGCTTGGAGTTCGCCCAAATAGCGGCCCAGACGACACGGGTATGGGCCGTGACGAAAATATGATAAACAACTCCCTACATCAATTCGCGCCGATGAATACCGGCCAGTCTCACATAAACGTTGAACCTGGCATGAGGGGATTTGCGCCAAACATGTCCTCTCCCCTACATGGCCATCTACCAGTCATGCCCACCCAACAAAATGCTTCGCCAATGGACATGACTCGGCCAAGTCCCTCTAGCGGTGCGACTCCTATCAGCGATCAGTCAAAAGAAAGGACCATTTACTCCAAGAGTGGTTTCGATATGCTGAAAGCGCTATGGCTAGTTGCCACTCGAAAGGCCCCAAAAATCCACCTGGGCGCTGTCGATATGTCTTGTGCCTTTGTCGTCTGTGATGTCACGATGAATGATTGTCCCATTATATACGTATCTGATAACTTCCAGAATCTCACTGGATACAGCCGCCATGAAATTATTGGACAAAACTGTCGCTTCCTTCAAGCACCCGATGGAAAGGTTGAAGCCGGATCAAAGCGAGAGTTTGTGGACGACGGAGCCGTGTTCAACCTCAAAAGAATGATTAAGGAGGGCCGCGAAGTGCAACAGAGCTTAATCAACTACCGCAAGGGAGGAAAGCCCTTTCTTAACCTCTTGACGATGATACCTATACCCTGGGATACTGATGAAATAAGATATTTCATCGGCTTTCAGATCGACCTTGTTGAATGCCCTGACGCCATCTCTGGTCAAGAAATGGGAGGCGTCAAGGTGAACTACAAGCACAGCGATATTGGCCAATATATATGGACTCCACCACCATCTAATCATTTGGAATCCGAGAACGGCCAGACACTTGGGGTGGATGACGTTTCTACCCTCCTTCAGCAGTACAATCCGAGCGGGCTCGTTTCAGATTGGCATAAACAGTCGTGGGATAAGATGCTTTTGGAAAATGCTGACGACGTCGTCCACGTTATATCACTTAAAGGACTCTTCCTTTACCTATCGCCTTCCTGCAAACGTGTTCTCGAATACGATGCCGCTGACCTGGTTGGAAACTCTTTATCCTCTGTTTGTCATCCTTCAGACATTGTTCCCGTCACGCGGGAGCTGAAAGACGCAACGGCGGGCACTCATGTCAACATTGTTTTCCGAATACGGCGAAAACAAAGTGGATATACGTGGTTCGAAAGTCACGGGTCTCTATTTGTCGACCAAGGCAGAGGGCGCAAATGTATCATCTTGGTCGGCAGGAAACGGCCAGTCTTTGCTCTCAGTAGGCGTACCTTGGAGGCTAATGGCGGCATTGGCGACAGCGAACTCTGGAGCAAGCTGTCTACATCTGGCATGTTACTCTCAACTTCGACAAATATTCGGTCACTTTTGGACTTACAGCCTGAATCGTTGATTGGGACAAGCATCCAAGAGTTGATGCGGAAAGAGTCACGAGCTGAATTCGGACGCGCGATTGAAAAGGCGAGAAGAGGGAAAATATCTACCTGCAAACATGAAATGCTCAATCGGCGAGGCCAGGGCCTCCAAGCTCAAACCACTCTATATCCTGGGGATGCTCTGGAGGGTCAAAAGCCGTCTTTCCTCCTGGCCCAAACAAAGCTCTTGAAAGCATCATCTCGCCATATTCCTTCATCTCTAACTGCGGGCAGCTCACTATTTGTCACCAACCGTCTGCATAACCAGGGAAGCCTTAGCGGCCAAGTTTCACAGCCAGCAGGTGGAGCACTCCCACCTGGATCTCAAGATGCTGCTCTTGCGTCAGACGACAATATTTTCGATGAACTCAGGACGACAAAATGTTCAAGTTGGCAATTCGAGCTTCGGCAGATGGAAAAAATCAACCGAATCCTGGCAGAGGAGCTTGGCGGCTTGCTGTCAAACAAAAAGAAACGGAAGAGGAGAAAGGGGGTTGGAAATGTAGTTCGCGACTGCGCCAACTGCCATACTAGAAATACTCCAGAGTGGCGGAGGGGACCGAGTGGACAGCGAGATCTGTGCAATAGCTGCGGTCTACGCTGGGCTAAACAGGTAAGAATCCGGCAGCTCACAGAATGCAATGTGATGATGAGACTAATTAAGTTGTCAACTAGACCGGAAGAGTATCTCCGCGCAATTCTACGCGAGGTGGTCATACCGGAAACACCGATTCACAGAGTAAGAAGTCAACATCTCCAGTCCACTCTTCGCCTCTACACAGGAGCGAAACTCCGAATCCAACTCCCAGCAACGGCGAAGGTACCCTTGACCTCGCGCAACTCGCGCATAAGACGGCCGCTGCAGCTGCAGCCGCCATCAGCACAGGCTCAATATCAATAGCAGGACAGCATCCCGCATCAGCAATGCCGCCTCCAAGTCAATCATCTTTAGCTACTGGGACTATCAGTTCAGGAATGGCTTCAATACGAGAAGAGCGAGAAAGTAGTCAAACTTAAGCAAATCAACTTGACTCAACCCGCTATTCTCTGAACGAGTTCACGAAACGGCTTATTCAGTCAGAAATCTTTCTCTTATGCGAAAGCTGGCACTCTCCGTCTCCTGCAACTTCCCCCTATTTTTTTTTTTTTTTTTTTTTTTTTTTTTATATTTTTTTATATTTCAAGCTATTGCAAATGATAACTACAATGTTTTTTTTGGAGCACTTTCATCTTATGAAATGATGGCAAGCTTTCACGACCACGAAATGGTTTTATATTTTCTTCAAAAGACACGCCCTTTTCTTTTCTTTTCTTTATCTTTTACTTTTAGGTCTTGGAACAACTTGGGCTTTGGAACAGATGGATTATTTCATGTAACGGCGGATATAAACGATACCACTTGTACATCATGGTGCTTGTATACTACATTTTTGTTTCTTGCGGTAAACCCGCTTTCATTTGGTTACACGAATTAACTAGATAACGCATTCGAAACCCTGTTTTGAGCCGTTGGTTGGTATGATGCACGTTGTTAAATACACGATTACAATGTGCACATTTAGAGGCGAAATAAAAATCATACAACGCGTGCGAATTCGTGCGTTGCGCATCATGAGCAATCATCATGAGCAATCATCATGAGCAATCATCATGAGCAATCATCATGATCTACTATATATTGTGCGCAAGTGCTACTTTAATATCTCCAAGAACTCATCTAGTTCGATAACACGAAACTTGCCATTCCATTGAGATGCCCATTGTCTATCAGTCCACCTCAGGGAGAGGCTGCTCTTCCAGGAGATGACTTCAACATTCCAGCCCATCCGTAGCGCACGCTGCATATATGAGAAGAAGCCATCCGAGTGTACAGCCGGCTTCGCATCCCCGGTAGCCAAGACTATTGTGCCGGGATTATGAAAATGCTCCATCACAGATTCGGCAATGCGCACCTGTAGCGTCTCATCTACAAGGTCTTCTACATAACGAAGTGTCTCAGGCGCCTTTGCTGAGAAAAGCCCGTCGTTGACCCTTTTGCGTTCTCTTAGATCAATGTGGTACCCCAACTCTCGCAGCTGCTGCACATATCGAGGTTCTGAACGTCCTGGAAGAGTAGAACAGCACACATTGAGGGCTGTCACTGGCCGATCTCGGATCAGAATTTTGGTTAGAAGCTCTAGGTTTAGGTGAGGCATAGGTGAGAGACGGGAGCTTTTGTGGATGGATCGACTCTCTTTTAATGTGGTCTGGTACCCAATATCGATATTGGACATGTCGACGAAAACATGGATGCCCTGGGATGTGATGTCGGGGTAATTTTGTGCCATGGAAGCGTCCCGGGTGCGGTAAGGGACAAGACCCATCATGAGCGCCCGGTGCTTCTTTTCGATGAGCAGAGACTCTCCGCTCACGCGACTCGAGATTTTATCCATTTTGGATTGAACCAAGCACTCCGGGCACTCGAAATGCGATCTTGTTAGAATGACAGACTGTTCGACAACCCGATGTCCCCTGTCGCAGAGAGAGGCTTGGTATGATGTGCCATGATCTACAGCCGTCGAGGCCGCTGTAAATGACGATGATGATGTTGATGACGACAATGACGCCGGCTCTGAAGATGAAGGAACACTGGTACTGTGCTCGTTTGCAAAGATGGACTGTACGTCACGTCGGAGATTGTATCTGACAATGTTGGACTGCGGTCGTTGGGCAGAGGCATCTTGGGTACGGATCGTCCGGCTGGTACTATCGTGAAGCGATTGCTCAGAGGCATGTTCCAGGGCTCTTGAAGGTAGCCTGCTGGCCTGAGGGGTAATCAGGCCTCGCGGAAGGCTTCCATCTTCACTGTAGCTGCTCTTCTCCAAAATGTCGGAAGCAGAATCTGTTCTGTGCTGAGCGGGATGTAGGAATTCGGAGAACAGCTTGCTGAAGTCTCCAAGCTTTATCGGCTTGTCCGAGGTATCGGGTGTAGCTTTGCCATTGCGTGACTGATTAGCAGTCTTGGTTCGGTCTATGTATTGTATATCTGAAGTGTCAACCATGGACGCATAGAGGAAGAGAGAGAGGTATTATAGAAAAGAGGTGGATAGGATGGAAGCATAGATAAGAACTGCATGGAGATTTATGCTGTATGGTCTATGGTTAGGAGGATGAGAAATGACTGACAAGGAATGGTAGATGTCACTATGTCACTAGCCGGTTGATATAGAGCGTGCTAAAAATACTCCGTGGGGCGATCGATGTACAGCATTAATTAACACGAAATCTTCAAATGGATACAATATCGTATGCATGTATTTTAATGTCAGCAGTCGGCGGAGTGTATTGTACTTGTTGAATCCAGAATATCAACAACTATCAAAGTATTCCTTGTTTTATCATCCCATCTTCATGTACCGCATGTGCAACTCGCACTGCAGGCACCTGCCACTGTGGAGCCCCCAAGGCAGAGAGCATGTGCTTCTAGTATTTCTGGTACGTACCTTGCACATGCGCAGCCCTATGACATACCTCGACGGTCAGTTAGTACACATGCAGTGACAACCTTGCTTGTTGAACCTCACAACGGCATCTTGCTCCATCAACAGCCATGGAATCGAACATATCTGACCTTGGACGATACCCCCGGAAAATCATGCAGATGTTTTGGGACCCCGAGCCAGCCAACGATGTGAACAGTGACCAGCCTGTTTGGTGTCTGGGCCGCTCTTACAAGCTAGACGTCCCCAGCTCCAGAGCTGCAAGCAAGACGGCGTCCGTGAGCCACGATGCACCAGAGTCTAGTACACCAGATGCCGCTGTCGCCTCGCCCCCGGCCCTCCGCCCTCCGCCTGTAGCCAAAGCGCCAGTAAATGCGCTCGGAACGCCGCCGGCGTCCACCTCAAGCAGCTTCACATCGGCTGTAGCTGAGGAGGAGCCGCCTCCGGGAAGAGGATGGCCCGCAGGATTCGTCGAAGACATGTCATCTAAATTTTGGATGACTTATAGATCCGGCTTTGAGCCTATACCAAAATCTATTGACCCAAAAGCTGCATCTGCGCTTTCATTTTCCATGAGGATCAAGAGTACGCTTTCAGATTCAGCCGGCTTCTCTTCCGACAGTGGCTGGGGTTGCATGATTCGTTCTGGGCAGAGCCTACTCGCCACAACCATCGGCATTTTGCGGTTAGGTAGAGGTGCGTTTTTGTCACAACAGATGTTTATTTGAAGAGTCTGTCTAACTCGAAGCGCTCAAGACTGGCGGCGCGGCCAATCCCAAGAAGAGGAACGCCATCTTTTAAGCATGTTCGCCGACGATCCAAGAGCCCCATATTCCATTCATAACTTTGTACGCCACGGGGCCACAGCTTGTGGAAAATACCCGGGCGAGTGGTTTGGTCCATCTGCTACTGCTCAGTGTATTCAGTACGTTGACTGTACCTAGCATTCCTCAAACAGACGACGCCGCTGACATTGGGATACAGAGCTCTTACAAGCTCATCAGGACTTTCTCTAAATATATACTCGCCTAATGATGGCCAGGACGTTTACGAGGATAGCTTTATGAAGATCGCAAAATCCGATGGACAAACATTCAATCCGACTTTGATACTCATACGGACGCGCCTCGGCATTGACAAAATCACTCCAATATACTGGGACGCACTGATTGCTGCTCTCCATATGCCACAGTCTGTTGGTATTGCTGGGTATGTTGTGTTTCATTTTGGCGCTGAAAGTGCTGTAGCTAATATCCCTTCTCTAGCGGCCGCCCTGCATCTTCTCACTACTTCGTGGGTAGCCAAGGGAACTACCTATTTTACCTGGATCCTCATCATACGCGAAAAGCAATTCCATATCACGATGATGTAACCAAATATACCGAGGAAGACATCGAGTCATGCCATACCTCTAGGCTGCGTCGCATTCACATCAAAGAGATGGACCCGAGCATGCTGATAGGCTTTCTTATCCGAACTGAGAGTGACTGGACTGAGTGGAGGCAGAGTGTAGAGAACGTCCAAGGGAAAACCATAATCCACGTGGCAGATCATGAGCCTGTGCTGTATAGCGGCGAGGGCAGAGATGGCGCGGTGGATGAGGTTGAGCTATTGAGTGACGATGACGATATGACGGCAACCTAATGGTGTGTATGATCGAGAGCCGTCCTTGATAGCTGAGCACTTACATTCAGTATAGATGCATATCTTGGGACTTTATATCGACGACGACATTCGGGTCAAGAGTGTTTTGTTCTTCCTCTACTCCGACTTGGTTTTAATTCCATAATTTCCCAGACGGCGCCATGTCAAGGCTCCGGTTCACAAATTCGATATGTCAGATGACATAAGTTCATCTCTTCTTCCTGTTGCCAATATCGCTAGATACGCTAATATGGGCAGCGTGCCCGAAATCACGAATATGTTTGAACAGCTTTGTTTTAGAATCAAATTCAGCCGTGCAGACACTACATCGATGCTGTGGCAACATGGTTAGTACGTTTCAGAATCAATTGGACTGTGTGCATTGGATACCTCATTTTCGGCTGCCAGAGCAGCGGCAGCTTTCTTCTGGCGTTTGAGTCTGGCTTTTCCCACTTTGCTTTTCGATTTCACGTCCTCAGCAGAGTTATTTTGGGGGTGTTTAGAAGAATAATCAGATATCTCTTCGCCAGGGTCAATAGATGTTGATTCTTCTTTGGTTGACTGGAGATTTAGCTTCTGAAATGGCTTGTCGAGTCCCTCTTTGATATGTTTTGCGCTGTAGTCCGCTTCTGACGCATCCCGACTTGGTGATGCATCTGTCTTTGTAGATGCCTCTTGCTCATCATCATGGATACTTGTTTGCTCCGTTAAAGAGGACGTAGTCTCCATGTCCATATCAGCCTGGTGATCCTGCGCATCTATACTTACAGTCTGCACGTCTCGGTCATCCTTCAAGAACGTATCGGGCGTATTATCAGTGCTCGAAGCATCTAAATCCAGGTTTGCCGTTTCCTTTTTCATCTGCCGGCGTAACTCTTGAATGGCCCTGAGGTGCTTCTTGCTACGTTCATGAGATTCGAACTGCTTTTCGCTTTTGAATCTTTTGTTACATGCCACGCATTCCAGAATCTCAGCTTCAGATTCCCCAGTTTCGGAATCTTGCTCATCCACCTTATCTTCGCTGGCCTGGACCCATTCTGGCACTTCAAATGACGAGTAATTTTGATTGTTGGCAGCTCGTGATCGCGCGGCCTGGGCAGCGGCGGCGGTCCGGAGGGATTTATGGCGATCTGCCTCGCTCTGCGAATTTGGAGTATAGCGAGGGTCTCGTTTTCGGACAAACGAGACTAGGAATCGAACGGCATCGGTAAATTCTCGAATAGCGTCATCTCGGATCTTTTTGTTTTCCTTCTCCATCCAACGCCTGGTCCTGCGGTCTGGAGCATCTGAAAGGCGATATTTGTCTTCCCACATGAACGATTTCCTCGTGCTGAAGCCATTCCAGGCGTTGTAGAACGGCCTGACGACGGTATCGAAGCTACTGCTTGACAAGCCAAATGTGGGATACTCGGGGCATTCAGTGCCCTCGTAGTCGGCGGCAGCTTCTTCCTCCAGAACCAAGTGTTCGAACGTTTCTCTTACAATCCAGTAGAATCCATCTTTGTCATCCGTGTATGGGACTGTGGAGTTGAATCGAGAGATGAGGCGCATAATATCATCTGCGGTGGTGAGGCGCACGTTATGGAATGTTGCAGGCGTGGAAGAGACATCGCTGGGGTCATGCTGGCCACTCAAGATGCTCTCGCGGTGCGAGTCGTACCAAGCTCTTTCTTGAGGGTCGGACAAGATGTCATAAGCGGCCTGCACATCGGCAAACTTTCTAGTGGCTGCTTCCACATCGTTGAAGTTGCGATCCGGGTGCAGTTCTAGGGCCTTCTTGCGATATGCTTTTTTTATTCTACTTGCATTTAACGTGTGAAAAGCCTTTACGTTTTCAGATTTGGCTTACTCGATATCAGTGGCAGTCCTGTCAACTTCCAGAAGCTCATAGTAGCACGTCCTCTGAGGTTCCCCAGCGTCGGCACGACGAGATTCCGAGTTCGAGGACTGTTCAGCCCCCATGGTAATTACCTATGAGCTTTATTGGAAGAGTGATTATTGGTCAATGCATAGACTTTCACAGCGCATGGAGCAAACATAAGTAGAAGCCGTAGATGGCGGCAATATGCCGATTTATAAAAATAGAATAAATCTTAGTATGCATGTTTAAATGCTGGGTCGAGATAAGATAAAGGTAGATCGGCCTAGTGCACCCTTGTAGCTTCGGCTTTGGTAGCTGCGCGCGCGTTGAGTCACTGCTTTACGTTGGCATCAACAACTCTTCTCTACAAAGAGCACACGAAGAATATTGCTCAGCATGGCGCCACTCACACATTCTGAGTCACACCCCGGCAGTGCCAAACCGAATTCACGTTCATGGACATCACGACCTACCACTCCACTGCGCCCCTCTTCTCGGTCATCGCTACGCGGGTCGCTTCATTCGGCAAACAATGCAGAGAATGCATTTCCTCTCAAGAGGCTAGAGCCGGCATTTGCCGAGCTTTCCGATGCCATGGCCGATCTCGAGGCAAATATGATGCACTTCCAGCTTATAGATGAAAGCTTGGCCAGATTTGGTGAATCGTTTGCCAGCTTCCTTTATGGCCTTAATATGAACGCCTTTTGCGTTGACTTTCCCGAGGTGCTGCTTTGCTACTAAAATTCCAACTATATTAAAAGTAACTTGTTCTGATCTGTCTTCTGTTCTGTCCAGACTCCCGTCCCCCAGTCATTCAGCCGAAGTCGCCCGCATCCTACGCAAGCCAACAACGACCCACGACCAGCACATGACGGAGAAACAACTTATATGTCCGTCATCTCTTGATGCAGAAAAGCTGAAGCATTCCCTCCATTCTAACAGCTGAATAGGACGACCGCGACCGACGTATCGTTTGTTGAAAGCCCTCCGGAATCGACAGCGCCCAGTCTCAAGCGCAGAATACCCGCGCCGCGCCAGTCCCGTCTGCCATCAGCACGAGGTAGTTCGACAAGAGGCAGAGCTAATAGCCGCCGCTCTAGACGGGCCAGTGCTATTGGAAGACCTCGTGGACGAATTATAAGATAAAAGGGACTTCGAGTGAAGTTCAGTGCTGATTTATAGAGTCCTTTCCCATATACCATATACCCCACGACCTAAAGAGACTTTGATTACAGTTTAAAGAGCCATCTCAATACCAGTATCCATCGTGGTATCCTCAACCAGGCCACTCTTCTCTGTGCTGGTGCTTTTGGACTGTCCGGATTCGTCTCGCAATTGTTTTAGCCTTGCAAGTTGGTCAGTAAAGCAGCGAGACACTCGTGCGAGTATAGAGATTGCGTAGATCTACCTTCGCTTGTGCGGCTTTCCTCGCTCGTGGGCCGTCAAAGTGGAAGGCGCTTCAAACCATCTAGAACAGGCGACACAGTAGTTTTTACCAAGCCCAGGAAGATCTTGAGAAAGCTTCGTGTTCTTGTATTGCGTTAGGTGCTTCGCGGATCGGAGATCAGATATGATTTGATCAAGATCACTTGTTGAAAATCAGTTCCAGAAGACCAGTATGATAACGTTTAGTAATTCAGGACAGCCATACCGCGTCTTGCGCCTTGTTTTCGTGAGCGTCCGTTTGTTCCCGACTCCCATTGTGTATGTAGGTTGCGATCAAGAGATAAGGTTATCAGCGTTGCCGGACGTGGACCTGGGGAGGCCGAAGGGAAAAAGAAGCAGAAAAAAAAAAAGGATTGATCGCCGCTATGTGTGACACAGGGATCAGTGGAAATATGTCAAGGTTGGAATTATACGAATATCTGCTAAGCGGCAAAGCAAAAAAAAAATAATGTGCACCAAAAATCTGATTTCAACGATGCTTGTACAAAATAACAATTATATTATATGTATTTCCATGAGGAGCTGCATTGCTTTCTATGGCTTCGCTATTTCAGAAAATTCCCTGCAGAACCGCACATGACTAATCGCCCTAGCCGTAGTGTCTTAGCTGCTGTTAGCGCCACAATGTTTTGGTTGTAAAAACAGTGCGTGGCGCTAACTGCTAGGATCCCAATTTTGACTCTGAGCTGTTGGGCAAAACGGGATGTTGTATCAACGTCAAGCCGGCTTGTATTCGATCAGCAAGCTAATCTACTCCTCTCAGTCAAGCTCATAGGATATCCCACGCATCCTCAGCCGCATGGCAGAACTTGCTGCATGCTACACTTGCTGATAGCGAAAAATTGCTGATGGAAATCTTCTCATCAACTATTGAGTCGGCAAAAGTATCGGCTCCTTTTGCCATGGCTCCAACGAACACGCAAATGCTCTCTTTGGGGTTCAAAGCCTCCATGTACTCACGCACGCGAACTACTTCCGCATCAAAACTAAGAGTTACTTTCCGGCAATTTGGTGGTAAGTGATCTGTAATTGGATTCTGAATCACACGTAGAAGCTTCTCGTTTGAAGTTGTGGAGCGAATGGAGAGACGATGCAAAAGCTGCACCATGAGGCCTGCGAATCGCTTGAAAGTCCGGGGAATGCGGACAGAGGGGGATACCTCGATCAGCACGCCTTTGGCTGTATGGATGTAAATCTGGAGTCTGCCGGCCTTGTTGATTGGTGAGTCCAGGAGGGTCAGTAGACACTGCGATAGTTAGTACGATGTTTCCGATGTTTCAGGTCCAAATGTACGCAACCTGATGCGCGATGTCCGGTCGTGCATCGCTAATGTCACGGTTCATCTTCCGCATGACGCCTATATGCTCATCGCTGTTGAGAAGCGAGTATTTCTCCTCTCGGTGGATACCCGCACGGGTGACACCACCTTGAACGGCCTTGTACGTCTCGAGGCTAGCATTTGACAGGACGACAATCAATCGCTGGGTATCTTTATCAGTGACCGGGATAGGTGTCTTCTGCTCCGCGACCAGTTGCGGCAGAGACGGCGGTGGGAGCGACTGAGTTCCTGTAGAGAGGCCATCGCCACGATTAGCCATTCACCCACAAAGGTGATAAATGTTGGATGGAATGATAATTACTGGGCCGTTTCATGCCAGCGCGACGATCGGGGGACGACATTGCCTAAATATTAATAAGTGATACGATCTAGATGCTATGTAAGAAAACACGATAAAATTGGTTATCATAGCCAATGGCAAAAAAAAAGAGTCACAGATAAAAAAGAAGGATCACGTGGCTGAAATTTTCACCCCTGGTGTTGGTTGCCATTTTCTTACGCTAAATTACAGTGTGCGGCACTAATAGCATGCATTGGGAGCCTTGAACGCCTGTGTTATTATAGAATTTAGGAGATATCACCATATTCCATAAATTCACACAATGTCCAGGTGCTATATCATGGCAGAGACAGCGTGATTGTACTTAATCGGACATGTGCGCGACGATGTAAATAGAAGGTTACGAGATACGGTGCCTATGCATATCTAGGTAGACGTACTGTATTGATTAGAGCGTCCTCTGCCATCTGATTCCGCGATGTGAAAGCCGCAGTGTTCGTAGTCGTCTTCTGAGTACATTGCAAGTAGGTATCTATTCTGTAAATTTCAAATTTATATGGCTGTCTTGATTATAACCGCTCACATCCTAACTAGTGACCTATTTAAGGTTTATCCTTACATTCAAGATAGCTGTCATGAGTACAAATCCGCTATCCGATATAACTTATTGATATTCCTCCTCGCCGACAGATATTCCGCCCTCTTATTTCATTATTTATTCAGCCCGCAGCAAGGTATTGGCAAATGTTTGTTTAGCATTTTCAAACTTGTCAAGCGCGCCATTTTTGTATCAGTTTGACTGGTTATCAGCCAGTTGCAAATCAGGAATGAACCTTTGCTCTCTATCGACCAAACCACTACTAGCTGAAATAACCCATGATTGTTCGTTGTGATTCTGGAGAGAACTGCTGAAGCAATGGCATTGGGTCTACGTTTGCAGCCGTTAGAAGAGCTTTTGTTGCAGCCGCCACACGACTGGCCGTTTGTCCTTGAAGCGTCTCCGCTTCCAGGGCCTGGGCGATGAAAACGAATACTTTGCCAGCTTGGTTCATTACAGATGGGTATTGGCTATGAATCTGAGTTAGCCAGTGCTCTTTTGTCCAAATATCTTGGGTCCATGGAATTTTCGTAAATTACTTACCGATCAATCAGCTCTGCCAGGTATGCATACGCATAAGGTGCTGCTTCTTCGTCGTTTATGACTGGCAACGTGTCGATCCACTGGTTAATGGTAGTTGGAACGTCTTCCAGACTGGTGGAGTTGTAGTGAAGAATCTTAGCAATGGCAGCGCAAGCATTCTCTGTCGCATACACGTTATCTTCATTCCGAGCTTCAGGAACTTGCGTTACTTGGAAGAGAAACGGCACAGATCCGCCTAAGAATGGTGACCACGCGGCGCCGCCCCTATGTGCTGCGACGCCTATACCGTACGCAGCTGCCTGGCGAATTGCTGCAGAGGCATCTCTGCAGCCGTCAATGAGGGGCTGCTGAATGTATGTCGCGTATCGAATGCTTTGTGGGCCACAATACTCCAAAACATCGTCCATGATGCAAAGACCCCATTGGCGCTGTGTGGGATCCGGTGATGCGAGGAATCCTTCATAAGTGGGCATCAGACGTTCCCATGCTGGCAAAAACGCAACACCGTGGTTTTTAAAGATGGAATGGAACGCTTTGTTCATATCAGACAGAAGCGTTTGGTCATCTTCAATGGCGATAAGAGTCTCTTCTGCTTCGTCCTCTACGTCGTCAGCAGTGGCGCCTTCCTTGGCATCGGCACGCTCTGCCACCCGGTCTTTATAGTCCTCCAGTGCTGAAATAGCGGAGTCGATAAAGCGATTCATGTGATCTATCGTAAGGCACTCTTTACCCAGGACTTGGACAGACTCGTAAAAACACTGGTACATTTCTGCGAGTGTGTCGATGGCTGGCTCAGCAGTAAGCACCTCTAGTAGTCTGTCCACAGTGGCATTCCAAAGGCCGGTCAGCTCGCTTGAGGGGCTACCGTAAGCCTTCTTATAGGAGCTGAGCAGCTGCGGTACCAGCTTAGCTGAGATATAGCGAACGGGGTCGTGGAAGAAGAAGGAAAGGCCTGGCAGCGCAATCTTCTCCATGATGTTTGCAACAAAGGGGGCAAAGGCACCCTCAAGCACTTGAGCGTAGACAACCAAGAGTTCAATAGCCATGTTCTTGTCATCCATAGTGCTAGTACGGATACCGATCATTTTCCCCTTGAGCGGCACAAACTCCCAGCCTTCCTCTCCTTGCATCTGCTCGGCTTGCTCATCGTCATCTAGTAGTTGTATGTCCGGTTTAGCCATGGCGAGTTCGAGAAGCGGCGGCATAACGTTCTCTAGGAAAGGAATAAAGTCTGTGCCAAGAACACGGCACATACGACCCCAGCAGTGCATTAAGTACTGGGCCTGGGGGTCGTCTGCATCTGTGATGTTTGTTTGAATGTGTGCCAACAGATTCACAAGAGTCATGGCATCCTGACCAAGCCTCTCTTTGCCGACAGCAAGGGCAATTAGAGTTGCACATTCCATAGCTTTGGCTCGCAGAAGTCTGTACTCCTTCTCATTCTGATTTTGGAGCACATTTACAAGAAGAGGCATCAGAGTATCGTAATACTTTGCGAATGCCGCTTCGGCCGCATCAGCAATGGTTGCGATGGTGGATAAGGCTTGCTCCTGAACAAAGCGCTTCTCGCTTTGGAGTAATTGAAATAAGTGTGATAGAAGCTCATCCAAGTAAGGTTCCAGAATTGACTTCTCTGCTTCTTCACAAAAGTTGACCAGAGCAGCTGCGGCATGGGATTTTACTCGGGCCTCTGGTGAGTTTAAGACAGGAATGATTGCCTTCAAGATCCGATCGTAGAAATCGGTTTGCATTTTGGGGGCAAAGTCAGTACTCATTTGTCCCAGCGCATTGCAGCCAGCCCATCGCACACGAGGGTGCGGATCTTGAAGAGCAGGGATCACTAAATCAAGAACTTGACCAAGTTCTCCCATCATCAGGTCTCGGCAACCTTCTGAAATTGCAGAGATAGCCATGAGAGCAGCGTGTCGGTCCCTCCATGCCATGGAAGTCATCATTCTGGGGAGCCAGTTGAATGTAGGAGCAAGAATTGTCTGCCCTCCTAGTTTATTAGCAAGGCGGTCCATGGTTTGTTCTCCAGCTACATGATTCTGGTCGCTCTCGTCTGCTTCGAGCTAGATACTTGTATTAGCAAGAAAAGAATTCGTACCAACGGTTGTCAGAAACAACTCACATCATCAGATGACAGCCATTCAGCGGCATCATCATCGTCCTCGCCGAGATCAGTCATCAAGCTCAAGCATTGAGTAATCATATCCGTAGTATAAGACGCATCTTTTCGACACATAGATGGAGCGTAGTCAGCAAATGTAGCCATTAATTCCAATGCGTTCTGACGGCAAATTGTGTCCAACTCTTTGTCTTGGACAACAGAAATACTGAACTGAACGAGGTTGTGAAACAGAAGCTTGAACATCTTCGGTGCCGTCTCGGCCAGATCGATGAGTGCGACCAGGGCTTTGCTTAAGTCGTCCGAATCTTGAGAATCCTTGATGGGTGGGAGAATGTTGAGCACATCGGGAATGAGGGCATAGTATTTAGATTGCCCTTTCTTGCTGATCGTCCTGAAGAAGGATGCAAAGGCATCCATAGCTGCCAATCGAACCTACGCAAAGCTCCAGTCAGTAGGCTGCACCGCAGGTCGTGAACCGAATGATGTACCTGGACAGCGTCATCTTTGAAGCCTCTTTGGAAGGCTTGCAGAACCGCTTCTTCGTGCTGCTTTTCAATAATACCTGGCGTGGTGGCGAAGATTCTGTATGCGTTCTCTCGCCTTTCGGCTTCCAGAGCCTGGCTTAGTTGGAAGAGTGCTCCTAGAAGTTCGGGCCAAGAGTCATCTATCCAGCTCAGGGTATTAGTATCGAAGACGAAGGAAGCTGGGCACAGTATGAGGTGTGTATGAGGTGTGCATGAGGTGTGCATGAGGTGTGGTGTCCAGGGATACTGACTGTTGTCTGTATACTGCCGCGCGACTTCAGCAACAGCGTCACTTATTTTGTTGCGGACCGCTCGATCTGCTTCGGAGCCCAAGGTCTCTAGGAGTTTCTGTCGAATGACAACGGCTTGATCTTTCGCTAGCGAATAGAACAAATCTACGTTGTTTCCAGATTCGGCTTTTCGAGTTTTCGAGGCTATGCGTCTAAATATGACGGCCGCAAACGAACGAAGCTAGGCAGAGAGGTCAAAAAAAAGTTTGCGGCCCAGTAGTTGGGAAGTGGTTAGAACTTAAGGATTAAGACTTACCGCATTATCTGTACCGCCCTGTATCTGTTCCACGAGGCCGACTAAGAGGACCTCTGGGCGTGAATTCGTCCAGCTGTTTTGGAGGTGATCTTCAGCCTGAGATCGGATGCTGTTATCGGAGGCCTGAAGCGCCTGCAAAAGCTGCGTGAGCTCGGCATGCACGTCTGGGGGGAGGAGAGACATGGTTGCGACGGCCAACGGACGAGAACGCCGCGCAGTTATGTCGTGAAGATTTTTGGCAATCAGAGTAAGAAAGAAGATCCTTATCGCGGAGCTAGCGGCAGGACAAAAAAAAAGAGAAAAGCAGATAATACAGAAATCGAAGTTCTGTGGTGGGTGCAGGTGAGGAAGGTGGGGGAGGGGAAGGGTGTGTATAACCTTTGGGCGTGTGCTGAAAAAAATAGACCGCGATAGTGCCTAGGTAGGTACCTAACCTTTTCAAAGGCAAGGCTACTCGGATTGCTCAACGTAGAGGACTACGGTAGCTCAACAATAACGTACTGACAGCTATTGTGCTTATGAAAACTCTTCAGCTTAGTCTAAACATTGCAGCAGGATCCCCAGGACGCAAAGCTTTTGCATTCCAAGCACCGGTCGATCTAAGCTCAGTTGGAATTTACCGTGAGCCACTTGCGCAAGTGCGAGTGACAGATGAAGCGGGAGTAGTGGTTTGCGTTATCAAAACGGCAGTGATATTAAGTAAAGTGGACGAAATGTTTGTTCGATAAACAGGGGCACGCTTCTTCTTTCTATACTACTATGGCTTCAATAGACTACATGTCTAATCGCGCGAGCTTTTCCCTGGCGGTTACTCATTCGAGGAGTTCAGCATCTGCTAATCTGGGAACTTTATTTTGTTCATGGCCTACCAGGATAGGTAGCTAAGATCAGTGGAGCTACTGAGCTAGAAAGCAGCCTCTCGACGAATTGCCACTTGCAATACCCTGCTAGGCGGAGTACCTATGACCGCACCTGAGCTCTACCACTGTATTATGCGACGACTTAAATGGAGTAGAAAGTATATCCGGGGAATTACGTCTCTTCCTAGTCACATCGCCTGAGAACAGCGCATTGCTTTCGCTCCCTTCGCCTTTTCTCGACTGGATATTCTCCATGGAATCTTGCCTACCAACATGTAATGGATAAGGATGCGATAGTAGCGAAATCCAACATGTCTGTCAATACCGATGCAGAGAGGTCTACCAAGCCAGCCGATGTTAAATCGTCGTCGTCGCCCTCACCCCAAAGGTCACACTCGAGCTCGAGTACCAGCAGAGCGACCCATCGTCAAAGCTTTACAGAAAGTTACCGCAATCTCCCACCATCGCCCCGCTATCGCCACCCTTCCCTCACACAAGCGGCGATTCAGGATCTCGTCAATCACCCGCCTTCCACGAGCAGACACCAAAACCCCAAGTTCGTTGGCCGAGAATGGGGAGATATTACCATAGGGGAGCTTGTTTCTCTCGACGACGTAAGATGGACTGACATTGAATGCAGCGTGGAGGAAGCGACTTTGGTAAGTACCGACTGTTACCTGCGCTGTTGCTTAATCGTTTCATACTCACGCCGAAATCATAGATGCTGCTACAGAGTCCAACTAGCGTTGTTCTCGTCAAGGATGAAACTTCAGCTTCCAACCCAACGTTCTGTTTCGACTATAATGACTTGAACGCCTATCTTCTAACCGTCGTGGGGCTTGCTCGACCCGACAACCACGACATCATGGTCAAGGCCCAAGGAGGAGCTCATATTACGCTTCGAGAGATCCAAAGTCTTTGTTTCAGAGAAACTATTGTTAAGCTGAATTCAGATGTAAACCTATCTCAAGCTATCGAGAAGCTCGGTAGCGGCATACACAGAATTCTGGTCACCGACACAGCCGGGGATGTTATCGGCATTTTAAGTCAGCTTCGTATGGTGGAGTTCTTCTGGAACGAGGGAATCAATTTTCCTACCATTGATCGGCTCTACCCAGCTGCGGTGCAAGAGCTGGGACTTGGTGGCCAGCCGATCATCTCCGTTCAGTGAGTACAATCTGCTTCAACAAAGGGGCCGATATTCGTGAACCATAATTGACAATCCCACAGCGCTGATGCTCCACTTACGGACGCCCTCACTCTTATGTATGACGAGGGCCTCTCAAGCGTAGCCATTGTGGACAATGGACAAAATGTCGCGGGGAATATTTCAACCAAAGACGTCCGGCATTTGACAAGTTCATCGAGCGCACATCTACTCAGTGGCTCTTGTATGAACTTCATATCTGTTATTCTCAATGAAAGAGGCGTAGAAAAGGGACAGGATGTCTATCCCGTATTCTATGTAAGCCCATATTCCACACTGGCTCACACCGTCGCCAAACTCGTGGCAACCAGATCACATCGAATGTGGGTTGTGGACTCTGTACCGCCACCATCACCTCTGTCAACGCCCGCCATGCCAACGGCAACATCGCAGAGCTCTGCAGCGATCGATACTACCCCAGGACCGATCCCACCTGCTGCCCCTGTCCTCTCGGTTCCAGCGGCTGCGATGGCTGGTGCGCTGCTGTCAGGTAAGCTAATTGGAGTTGTTTCACTCACAGATGTTCTCAATGCATTCGCAAAATCTACGGGACTGCACCCCTCTGAGCCGTGGGAACAGAGAGCGCGACGGCGGCGCAGCTCAAGCAGTTCGGTGCGGCACAGTGTAGAAGCGTTCCGATCCAATAATGAAACAAGGAGATGAGATGTGAGATTTGATCAATCAAAGTTGTACTGTACAGCGGACTGTAATCCTAAATGCGGGCAGTGGTATCGTGAACGTTGTTATTAACGATTATCTTTAAGATCAATATGATAGTATATAATCAAGTGTGCGCATGCAAATTGACCGATGTAATATAAAAACCATGGCTACAATACTATGAGAATACTTTGTATCAGTGGGTGCTGCGTATTAAGACAAGAGAACTCGGATCTCAGCCGATGTTCTTGAAAATCGCACAGCCGCTTCATTGTCTGTTTCATCGCCGAATTGACTTGCAACAGCCTCCTCCAACCTCTCAAAGTCGCTACAGAATCTTTCAGCAGCTTGTTCTATAGTCTCACGAGCAATTCCTGAGTCCTGGAGCCCCTTTAGCCTATCCATCGCATCCATCAATGCGGATGGGAGGAAGTCGTCCAACTCCTGGCTAGCTTGAATAACAGAAGATGGTGCTACTGAAGCAAGTGCAGCATCTTCTAGGCTATTTAAAAGCATATCCAGGCCTGATCTCTGGCAAAATACAGCATGTTGGTCATTAACCAAGTTAACAACATCCTGTGATATGCTCTCTCGAATTTCATTTGCTCTGAAGGTCGTGCATTCATAAGTTTCTAGGCAAAGAGCTGCCGTGAGTTTGCAATTGACAAGAAATATCCCACTCTCAGGGTACGTCATCGGCTTTGCGATCTCTTCGCAGCCCGACATATATGGTTCAAACGCTTGTGACAATATACTTTGAACCTCACTTCCAGGATCTGCGGACACAGACAAAGAAGACTCATAAGTCTGGAGAATAACGCTGAGCTGTTTGAAAGCATCTTGGAGGAATCGCGGGGGCTCTAGGTTTGAAGGAACTTGTTGAAATTCACCTTGAATGGATAAAATATTATCTCTCACAAGTGATCGAAATTGTCGCTTGGCTACTTTCTCTAAAGCTCCCGCACATTCTTCCAGACCGGAACCCGCACCTAGAAGCTTCTCAAATGTGGCTCGGTAGAAACTGAGCAGCGAAGAAATCTTATAGGCGGGAATTACATCTTCGTTTGACTGGACTGCTTGCTCAACTCGCTGGCGCAGTATTCGAACGACCGGTGAGAAATTGCGATCCATTAGTTGGTCAAGAGCTTCAAGAACCTTAGAATCAGTATCGACAGAGACCTCATCTGAGGGAAAGTGCCAAGGCTCTTCGTTGAAGCTCGGCATGGGTTGGTTTAGCCCATCATCCTTTTTGAGCGTGAACAAAGTTTCGAGAGCTTCTCGCTCACCCACTGTTGCAGAATGGACCCAAGCAAACATATCACCAACATAGCGAAGCGGATCATGTGCCGTTAAATCAATTGGTCTGGTGGAAGTATCTTCTGTGCCTTGTGGCGTAATGCCAGTGAGAGCACAGTGAAAAGCCTCAGATAAGATTCGTTCTCTAGATGCCGCAAAAAAGTCAAGGCAATTCTGAAATAGAGAAGGTCGTTCAGCAAGGACTCTTAACGCTTGCCGCATGGATGGATTGACATGGGGGTTTTCTAAATTCAACGTTCTAAGCTCTTGCTGAACCCATTTGTAAAGTTTTTGAAAAGCTAAACTGACATGCCCGGATGTCCGATCGATCAACTCCAAGCCCAGAGTTTGGTTTTCAAAGCCTAAGAGTATGTCGCAACCAAGGGTGATCTTTTTCGCTTTCTGAAGACAGGTGAAGAATGCATCGTCAACGGGTTTCAACGTTGATGTCAGCAAATCAATTTCGTCTTCTGTCAGTACAAAATAGCCCTCAACGGCGCTGAGAGTTTCTTGTTTCCTCTCTATTTCCTTGTGTTGTGCAAAGAGAGATGACATATCTCGCAGAGCAGGTGAAGTCTGAGCATGCGCTAAATCGATTTGTCGCCTAATAGCTTTGATGCGAGAATTCGCTTTTTCGACCACGCTCCGGAGGAGTTTCAAGCGCTGTTCAACGTGTTACCATTTTAAAATGAACAGATAGAATGGCCAGAGTCTAACAAACCTCTACAACACTACCCATCTCCTCGATTATTTCGCCATTGCAATCAATTGCTTCTCGTAGAAGATCTAATCGGAGAAGGCGCCTCGTTTTAGCATTGCCTCTTGAGAGCCGCTCATCGGCAAGAAAAATTGCATCGCGAAAGTCATTGTCTGAATAAGAGGTCGAAAGAACAGATGCGACTTTCAGAACCATAAGATCAGCTCCCTTATTAATGGCCGGGGAAGTAGATGGTAAGCCATGTGGTAGAGTAAGGCTATCTGCGTAGGCCATTGAGAATGAAGTTGAAAGTTATTCGAGTATAATAGTTGGCTAAATAGTAATTTTATAATATAAATTATAAGAGAACAATAGTTAATTTAGTTATAATAAGAACATAAACTAAATAATAAATTAAAGTATAATTAAAAATTTTTTAGTTATATTTTAATAAATAATAAATTAAAGTATATTAAAAGAATTTTAAGTTATATTTTAATTAAATAATAAATTAAAGTATATTAAATATATTAAATTAAATTTTAATTTTTTTAATAATTATAAAATTAAAGAATTAATTAATAAAAAAATTATTATTTAATTTTATATTAATATTAAAGATAATAAAAATAATAAAAATAATAAAAATAATAAAAATAATAAAAATAATAAAAATAATAAAAATAATAAAGATAATAAAAGAAATAAAAATAATAAAAATAATAAAAAATAATAAAAAATAATAAAAAATAATAAAAATAATAAAAATAATAAAAATAAAAATAATAAAAATTATAAAAATAATAAAAATAATAAAAATAATAAAAATAATAAAAATAATAAAAATAATAAAAATAATAAAAATAATAAAAATAATAAAAATAATAAAAATAATAAAAATAATAAAAATAATAAAAATAA